>NC_081387.1:14209349-14216138 GCF_030684315.1 Stegostoma tigrinum | reverse complement strand
ACATTTTCACGCAGGAGGTGGTGCGTGTATGGAATAACCCCTGGGGTACCTTCAACCCCCTTCCCCCTCCCCCCAGCACCAATCCCTTTGCTAATACTTGAGGCACCCTTTCCAAGCGAAGGACACGACAGGTCATTCTCCTGTAATATGATAGTTGCGTTCTTACTCACGTTATATAGAAAATCGCATTTTAGGGAAAACGCTGTAGAAAAGCATGACTATACCTAGCCAGCAAAAAGTTTGCGTCTTCCAACTGTTCACCAATGGAACACGTTCAAGCAGAAACCAGCTGTACATCCTCGCTCCCACCCGAGGTGACAGATATATTCCCCACCTCCAGCATCCCCTTTTGTAACAGAACCCAACCGGAAACAGCCCCACACGGTGCCCCACTCACCATGTGCACTGGCAGCGGCTGGAAACCCGTGGGCAGCGCGGAAAACGTAAACTTCATGGCGTTCCAGATCTTGTTGCAAAAGCGGCGTGAGTTCACAAAGGTGACAACATCCACATTGACATCGTCTCCTGGTGCCCAGGCAGCAGCAGCAAAACACAGGAAGAGAGAGAGACAGACCGAGACACAGTGAGTGAGTGAGTGAGAGACAGAGAGAGACCGAGACACAGTGAGTGAGTGAGAGACAGACCGAGAGCGAGAGAGTGAGAGAGAGACAGACCGAGACACAGCGAGTGAGTGAGTGAAACAGACCGAGAGAGAGCGAGAGAGACAGACCGAGAGAGAGCGAGAGAGTGAGAGAGAGACAGACCGAGACACAGTGAGTGAGTGAGGGAGAGACAGACCGAGAAAGAGTGAGAGACAGACAGACAGACCGACCGAGAGAGAGAGAGAGAGAGACAGACAGACCAAGACAGTGAGTGAGTGAGAGAGAGAGAGACAGACCGAGACGTAGTGAGAGAGAGAGACAGACCGAGACAGAGTGAGTGAGAGAGAGACCGAGACCGAGTGAGTGAGTGAGCGAGCCAGAGAGACAGACAGACTGAGACGTAGTGAGAGAGAGACAGACCGAGACCGAGACAGAGAGAGAGAGACAGAGACAGACCGAGACAGAGTGAGAAATAGAGAGACAGACCGAGACAGAGTGAGAGAGAGAGACAGACCGAGACAGAGTGAGTGTGAGAGAGAGAGAGAGAGAGACCGAGACACAGTGAGTGAGAGAGAGAGAGAGAGAGAGAGAGAGACAGACCGAGACACAGTGAGTGAGAGAGAGAGAGAGAGAGAGAGAGAGAGACACAGACCGGGACGGAGTGAGTGAGAGAGAGACAGACCGAGACACTGAGTGAGTGAGAGAGACCAAGACAGAGTGAGTGAGTGAGACAGAGTGAGAGAGAGAGGGGCAGACTGAGACAGAGTGAGTGAGTGAGAGAGACCAAGACAGTGAGAGGCAGACCGAAACACATTGAGTGAGAAAGAGACAGACCGAGACACTGAGTGACTGAGAGAGACCAAGACAGAGTGAGTGAGTGAGAGCCAGAGTGAGTGAGAGTGAGTCCGAGACAGAGTGAGTGAGAGTGAGTCCGAGACAGAGTGAGTGAGTGAGTGAGTCCGAGACAGTGAGTGAGAGTGAGTCCGAGACAGAGTGAGTGAGAGTGAGTCCGAGACAGAGTGAGTGAGTGAGTCCGAGACAGAGTGAGTGAGTGAGTGAGAGACAGAGTGAGTGAGTGAGAGACAGAGTGAGTGAGAGTGAGTCCGAGACAGAGTGAGTGAGTGAGAGACAGAGTGAGTGAGAGTGAGTCCGAGACAGAGTGAGTGAGTGAGTCCGAGACAGAGTGAGTGAGTGAGTCCGAGACAGAGTGAGTGAGTGAGTGAGACCGAGACAGAGTGAGTGAGTGAGTGAGTCCGAGACAGAGTGAGTGAGTGAGTGAGACCGAGACAGAGTGAGTGAGTGAGTGAGACCGAGACAGAGTGAGTGAGACCGAGACAGAGTGAGTGAGACCGAGACAGAGTGAGTCCGAGACAGAGTGAGTGAGTGAGTGAGACCGAGACAGAGTGAGACCGAGACAGAGTGAGACCGAGACAGAGTGAGACCGAGACAGAGTGAGACCGAGACAGAGTGAGACCGAGACAGAGTGAGACCGAGACAGTGAGACCGAGACAGAGTGAGTGAGAGACAGAGTGAGTGAGAGACAGAGTGAGTGAGAGACAGAGTGAGTGAGAGACAGAGTGAGTGAGAAAGACAGATAGAGAGAGCGAGAGAGTCAATGACAGAGGGAGTGAGAGTATGAGCTAGGGCACGGATGAGGGTGAGAGGCAACAAGAGAGAGAGAGAGAAAGTGGAAATGGGGACAAGGGAAGACAAACCAGTGAGAGATAAGGGGAACAACAGTAAAAATGAGCACTAAATGGGGAGAGAGCGACAGCAAGTGTGAATGAGAGAGATGTGGAAGGAGGGATACAGAGAGGGAGATTCACTGGTGTGTGAGAAAAAAGGCAGCCCCATGTTCCAGCTTACCTGGCACTTGTAGGAGGACAGGGCGAATCGGAGAGCATCTGTCCCGCACTCTGGAATCCCACGCGGAAAATCCCGTTTCTGTGGTGACAGAGAGAAACAAAAGATTGGTGGGTGGGTTGGGGGGGGGGGGGGGGGGCGCGGGGATGATCAGGTCTAGGTCTCTTGCCTTCACTGCACACTCCACCCAACAAGAGCCTGTAACAAAACTCCACGAGGGGGAGCTGGAAAGACAGCCACGAGAGTTTGCATTCATGTAGTGCCTTTAACACGCTGAGCAGCTTCATTGACATTTTGCGGAGGTGGGGGGGGGGGGGGGAGGTGCAGTCCATGTGGGGAGCAGAGATCATGTTCTCTATTCTTCCCAACCCCTCCTGCACACTTTCGCCTCTGCCTTCTCCCCACACAGACGCTGCCAGGCCGGCAGCAACCTTTGCTTCTGTTGAAGAAGTTTCTTCTCGCCTTTATCTTCAACTTGCTCAGAGCAAAGGCATCAGCATCATCCGTCCATTTCCAACCACACACCCCCTGCGCCCTCCAAGGTGGGGAACGCTGAATGTTGTGGGGGACACCCTCAGGAATGTGGGTAAACCATTTCGAACCGAGGAGAGGAGGCGGGGGGGAGCACGTCTTCGCCCGGAGAGCAGCAAATCTGTGCTATTCCCAACCACAAGCGGTCAAGTCACTGAGTCCATTCAAGAAAAGGAGGGGGTGGGATACATACACTTTCAGATTTCAAAGGCATCAACAGGTATAGAGCGGGGGGGGGAGGGGGGATGGGATTGAGATAGAGGATTGGCCATGAGCGTGTTGAACAGTCGAATGGCTGAATGGCTCAGGGCCCCTTTCAGCGTCGTCCCCTGCATTGGCCCCCGAGCTAGCGGACAATTCCTCTTTCTCTGGCTCCCGCACGTCATTTCAACTCGTCTTTCAGGTGGCCACTCATTCTGCCGCCTTGTCCTCACCGAGGAGGCTGGTATCAACTGGCCCCGGGACTGGGCAGCGACCTGGGGGCAATTTCAGAGGGCAGCCGAGAGCCAACCACACTGCCATGGGCCTGGAGATAGGAGCAGGCCAGGCCGGGAAGGGGTGCGAATTAGCCTGGATAGATTTTCATGATGCAGGGGTTGCGGGGGGGGGGGGGGGGGGGGGTCACATTTTAAAGGTGAAAAGAGCAAGATTTATTTTAAAAAAAGACACAAGGGACAAGTTTTTTTTAAAACATAGAAAATGGTTCACGTGTGGAATGAACTTCCTGAGGAAGGGGTGGGTGTGGCACAGTTACAATGTTTAAAAGACATTTGGATAGGTACATGAATAGGAAAGGTTTGGAAGGACATGGGCCAGAAGCACGTCGGTGGGACTGGTTTAGTTTGAGATTACGCTCAGCGTGGACTGTATATCCCTCATTATTTTATAAAAAGGAGGGGGTGGGATACATACACTTTCAGATTTCAAAGGCATCAACAGGTATGGAGCGGGGGGGGGGGGAGGGGGGTAAGGTCACCTCTCAAAACTTCCGACCCTCCAGTGAAAATAGTCCCAGTTTATCCAACCTTTCTTTACAATTCAAATACCCCATTCCCAGCAACATCCTGGTAAATCAGTTCTGAACCCTCTCCAGCTAAAGAATATCCTTCCTGCAATAGTGGGACCAGAACTGGGCACTCAGAAGAGGCCTCATCAACGTCCTATACAACGTCAACATGACGTCCCAACTCCTTTACTCAAAGGTCTGGGCAATGGAAGCAAGTGAGCTAAATACCTTCTTAACCAATCTTCTGTATTATTAGTTGAGTGGCTCTATCACTGAACCATCATCTTTGCCCCCAATAAGGCAACTCTAACACAGTGACGTGGCCACAGGAGAGAAGCTGAGCCCTTATTTTGACAGAGGAGAGATCTTAAGAGAAAGGCTACAAGTACAGACCAGCGACTTATGGGAGTAACTCAGAACTCGGATTGGGAATAAAAACAAAAGTTGCTGGAGAAGCTCAGCAGGTCTGGCAGCATCTGCGAAGAAAAAGATCAGAGTTAACGTTTCGGATCCGATGACCCTTCCTCAGTTCCGAGGAAATGTTAACGTTTTTGTCTTCGCAGATGCTGCCAGACCTGCTGAGCTTTTCCAGCAACTTCTTTTTCTGAATTACAGCATCCGCAGTTCTTTCAGTTTTTACTTAACCAAACTGAGAACTAAGCTGAAAGCTCTTCTCAGAGAACGCAAAACTAACAGTCAAGGGGTTTGGTTGAAGAGAATAATAAATGTGCACAGGGGAACCTACAAAAAAGTGAGAATGAGGAATGACAGAGAGGCTTATAAACCACTTCTTGAACTAAATGAGCAAGAACAGGAGGATCCAGTAAATTATTAACGCAGGTATGAACAGGTCAGTCTAAATGGCTATTTTTCTGCCACTCCTATTAGAGAGACTACAGAAGGTTGTGAACACAGCCCAGACCAACATGCAAGGCAACCTCCTATCCACTGATTCTACATATACTTCTTGTCATCTCAGAAAGGCAGCCAACATCATCAAAGACCCCTTCTACCCCAGTTACAATCTCTTCACACGCATTCCTGAACAGGCCTGTCAAGTTTCAAATTTAGTGTTAATCTCGCTCATCGTGCACCTTCTCTGCAGCTGTAACATTACATTCGTCAGTCTGTTCTATTACACTTTACACGGTATGGCCTGCCTGTACTGCGCGCAAAACAAAACTTATCACTGTACCTAGGTACATGTGACAGTAATAACTCAAACCAAAATTATGGATGCATTGCCAACTTGGCGGAAACCCCAGCTCTATAAAACGCCCACACATGTTGTAAAAATAGCAGCTCTGCATTTGCAAAGGGGAACGCAACATAGATGTGTTTCGAATGGGACAAATCAAACTGGACAGTCAGAGGATTCAGGGTAGACCATTTAGGACGGAGGTGAGGAGACATTTTTTCCACCCAAAGAGTGGTGAGCCTGTGGAATTCATTACCACAGGAAGCTGTTGATGCCAAAACACAATGTACTCAAGAGGCAACGAGATACAACACTTGGGGTGAATAGGGTCAAAGGTTATGGGGAGAAAGCAGGATTAGGCTGTTGAGTTGGGCAATCTGCCATGATTGTGATAAATCGCGGAGGAGGCTGGAAGGGCCGAATGGCCCCCTCCTGCTCCTATCTTCTATGTTACAGCATTCTCCAAGGAAAACCACAAGGAATGTTGACCACAACAAAGTGCAGGGGTTTAACTGGGTCAGAGCCAGCAATAACACTAATTGCCGTAAAACCTGGCACTTCCAACTGCCAGGAGGAGCGCCAGCAATCTGAGCCGGTCATTAATTATCCCCAAAAGTTCATATTCCCATGAACTGCAGGAAGGCGATTTCCGATGGGAGCGGGCTGCAACGTTGCCTCAAAACATGGTTCAGAGTTTGGCAAAGAGACATTTTCAGGCTGATAGCAATCGACAATTTGCTGTTTGTCTTGCAGTGTTCGGCTTCCTGCTTTAATCCCTTCTTCAGTGCTCAGAGAATCTTGTTCGGGCTCAGCTACTGAACCGAATTTAAGGTTCAAAAAAAAAGAGCGTCGCACTCCTCTGATCAGGACGACTAACAGGCTTCGGGACAGCTACATCAGAAACGTAGATGTTGCCCAAACATACAAGATAAACTGGGAACTCGTCAGCACAGGGACAGGGCAAGAACGGGATGGGACTGAGGGACTGGGTGGGGAGGCGTGATACTCAGGAGGACAAGGTGAAGGAGAGGAACTAGAATGGTCCTGATGAACTGAATGGGCTGACCCTGCGCTGTGTACATTCAGCGCTGTGTAAATAGGTGCTGGACTGCGACAGGGACGTAGAAATGGGGCAGAAATTTGGACCAGCCACCCTCCTATGCTGTTCAAGCCAATTGAGTTTCATTTCGTACCTCAGCCCCAACTTTAGTGCTCTATCCCCTGACCCGTCCAACACTGAGAAATCTACCCCTCTCCACCTAGAATGTACTCGATGACTGAGCCGCCACAGCCCTCCCATGGGGCGGGGGGGGGGGGGGGGGGGGAGTGGATGAAGTTGGGGGGGGGGGAAGGGTGTGAAGTGGGGGGGGAGAGTGAGGGTGGGGGAGTGAAGGGGGGGAGTGAAGGGAAGGGGGGAGTGAAGGGGTGCAAGGGGAGAGAGAAAGTTAAATAGGGTCTGAAGGGGGGGGAGAGGGGAGTGATAAAGTTAAGGTGGGAGGGGGGTGGGCGCCGACAAGTTCTCTCCTCGTCTCACTCATAAAAATGGTCTGCTCCTCGTCCTGCCCATCCCCGGTTCCATTCTCTATCTC
>NC_081387.1:14179349-14204349 GCF_030684315.1 Stegostoma tigrinum | reverse complement strand
GACAGAGACAGAGACAGAGACCGAGACCGAGACCGAGGCGCAGAGATACCCTTACCTGTTGGAAAGGCACCTCTCCTGTCAATGGCAGGCCCAGCATGACCATCCTCGCCACCCAGAAAAAGATCAGGTCGCTCCCTGTCTCCAGCAGCGAGTTGGGGTAGAAATCCCTGGAGCCAGGCCTCTGCGGGGCAAAGATCGATCCCAGGTTCACGCTCACAGCTTCACAGTCACATGGCCAGCGCTCTGGACCCCGCTGCCGCGGGAACGGAGGCGACCCGGCGGGATCCCACCGCCAGGGTGCTGCTACCGGGTTCACCGGAGCTTATTCCGGGAGCGGGGCTAAATGGGCGGCTCTGCCAAACAGCAAACGTCAGCACAACGGACCAAATGGCCTCCCGTTACTGTCCCCTCACACGCAAAGTGCCACGCGATCGATGTTTCGATGATTTCGCGTCGGGATAAATGATTAGGCACTGCGCTTGGGGGGTGGAGGGGGGAACGCTCCTGTTCCTCGGGGCTGCCCCCACCGAGGCTGGCCGGGGGGGGGGGGGCGCGGTTGGGAGGGGCATGGGGTGGCTCTGCAACTGATGCCTCGCCCAGGGGAATGTATCAACAGCACTCCCTCAGTAGAGAAGGGGTCAGACGGATCCAACAGCCTGACTCAGAACAATCCCCTCCCCTGTTCATGCCTGGTGTAGCCACAGGGAGCCCAGAGACCATAAGGTACAGGGCCAGAAACAGGCCATTCTGCCCATCGAGTCTGCTCTGCCATTCCATCATGGCTGACATATTTCTCAACCCCATTCTCCTGCCTTCTCACCCCTGACCCTGACGAATCAAGGCCCTACTTATCTGTCTCTATTAAAGACACTCGATGTTTTGGCCTCCGCAGCGCTCTGCAGCAGTAAGTTTCACAGATTCTGGCTGAAGAAATTGCTCCTCATCTCCGTTCTAAAGGCCCCTCGGTTCCTAGCCTCCTGCACGAGTGGAAATATCTTCACCGCGTCCACTCCATCCAGGCCTCTCACTGATCTGTAAATTTCAATCAGAGCCTCCCTCACCATCCCAGACCAGGCCCGACAGGGGCCACGGGGCATGGTTCCCCCTTCATACGGAACCAGGACTCACCTCGTGTGGCCAACCCATCGCTGCAAACGGGAACAGAGCCGAGGAAAACCAAGTGTCCAGGACGTCATCGTCTAGGGGAGCACAAAACGAGATGCAAACGTCTCTCTGGTCAAGGTTTCAGCATGAATGACCAACACACACACACGCCAGGGTCAGTCTACACACACACAGTGTAGAACCAGCTCAGTGCTATACATACCCCACCACCACGTAACCCTGTGTTGTGCGCACACATTCCCATGTCTATGCATCACTCTGCACTTGTATATTGCTGTATACTCATACAGCTCGCATTTCCATGATGCCCTGCGCCCAGGAAAATATTGTCCATGCGCTGCCATGTCTGTGCTGCCCCATGCCCGTGTCACTTTGTCCTGTGTCCGTGTTGGTCTGCACCCACGTGCCCTGTGTCCGTGTTGGTCTGCACCCACGTGCCATGTGTCCGTGTTGGTCTGCACCCACGTGCCCTGTGTCCGTGTTGGTCTGCACCCACGTGCCATGTTACTTTGAGCCCGTGTGTCTCCATGTCCATGTTGCCTGTGTCCCTGTGCCCGCGCCATCGTGCCCACGTTGCCCCCTGCCCATGGTACCTTGTGCCAGTGTAATCTCGCTCTCCTTTACCCTGTGCTGCTTTGCTGCGTTCCTTCGAGCCTCTTGCTCTGTCCTGCCGATGGCCCACAGCCCGGCTGCCTCTCCCTGCGGGTGACCCAGGGGGAAGGAATGAGAGCCGAGGTCGTGGGGAACCCTCCCTACTCCCTTATGTAGGGGGCAATCGCCACTTCCACACTTCTCCTGCTCAGTTCGGTTGCTGCTCTCTCCCTCTCGGATCCAGCCCCGAGTCCGACCTCCCCTTCTAGGTCTGATCCCAGCTTTGCCCGCCCTCATTCCCCTCCCTACACCTTTGTGCAGGCCCCATCCCACTCCCAGGGCATTTGCACCCAGTCCTGTTCTTCCCCCCTCCACCTGAATCTGTGCCTTACCCACCACCCTGACTTCAGTCCCAAATCCACCACCCACTTTCATGCCCCCGTGCGTGCTCCTCTGCCCAAGCGCTGACCTCTCCACGACCGCTTTCGCCCACTGCTCCCCATTTGGGCCCTCTCCTGGCACGGGATTTGCTCCGAAAGCCCCCCCGATTCCTCCCTCCCACCCTCCCAATTTCTCCTCCTCCTCAAAGACAACCACCCTGACCAATCTCCGTGCACCGCCCTGACTCTCGACCCCCTCCGAACACGCTCAGTCACCCCGCACCCCCACACATCCCACCGCCACCCTCACCACCACCCACCCGCGGGATTCAGGAAAAGCCCCGGACTCCCGAGCCAGACTTGTGAAGCCCTCACAAGGATGCCCTGTCCCCCTCCTCAGGCCGAGAGCTAACCGCGGCCACCCGCAGGGGTCAAGGTTTGGAGGTCACCCTCACCTCCAGGTCACACGAGCCGGGGAAGGCAACGCGATAGGCTGGAATGCGATGACCCCA
The DNA here is from genome assembly GCF_030684315.1 of Stegostoma tigrinum. NCBI lineage: Eukaryota > Metazoa > Chordata > Chondrichthyes > Orectolobiformes > Stegostomatidae > Stegostoma > Stegostoma tigrinum. Next base: position 14,201,741 of record NC_081387.1, on the reverse strand, counting down.
CCAGAGCTGCCGGGAGATGCACCAATCACTGGAAGACGAGAGGTTTGGTGGGGTTAATGGGGGTCGGTGGGGGGAGGGAAATGTGGGGTAAGCAGGAGTGGTGGGGGGCAGGGTTTGTCAGTCAGTTTTCAGAAATCGCCAGAACTGTCTGTTCACTTCATTTGCCAATGCCCCAACAGTCGCGTCAGACATCCCCAGTTGCCCCATGAGTTGACCACACTGCAGCGGGTCGGGAGTCACGTGGACCAGCCCGGAGCGAGCTGCCCCGCGCACGGGTTGTTCCAGCAATCCACTCGCGGTCGCCGTTCGGCGAGCTGTGCTCTCTCGTTTGGTTCACGAAACAAAGCCTTTTAAAAATCGCGGACTTTCAGAGTTAAATCAAAATTCCGCCGCGGGCTGGGCTCCAAGCCACACCCCCAGAACGTCGCGCGGTCCCCTCGCTGACAGGCGGAGGGTGAGTCAGGCCCAGGGATTTGGCTTAAATTAAAATCTCTCCAGTCCCCCCACCCCGACCCCGACCCCGACCCCGACCCCGGCAGCCGCAGGGAAGGAAAAACCGAGGAAAGCGCACAACTCCGAAGCCGTTCGCCTTCCTGAACGTACGGAAACACGCCGCCGTTTCCTTCCCCGCCTCTGGGTCAAAGTCGGGGCCAACCCACAGCGGGAGCACTGCAGCCGTTCAAGGACCTCACCCACCACCTTCTCTCAAGGGGGCAACTAGGGACGGGCAATAAACGCTGGGCCTGGCCAGCGATGCCCACGTCCCGTAAGTGAATCAATGAACAAAACTCTCCCAAAGTAAGACGGTGTACCCAACCTCTACTGCCCCACGCTCCCCCAAACGACCCACTACCCCCGGCCACAGTATGCTCCGCACTGGGCACGCGCGCGCACACACACACAGCCCCCCACCATTACTCCCAGCCACGGTATGCTCCGCACTGGGCGCGTACACACACACAGCCCCCCACCATTACTCCCAGCCACGGTATGCTCCGCACTGGGCACACGCGCGCGCACACACATACCACCCACCCCCCAAAGCACTGACCTGATATTGGAGAGCCAACTGCGCCAGGTCTTCTGGAGGGAGCTGGGGACCATGGTCAGCTCTTCTCGGTCCAGGGCCTGTGCGCGGGCGCAGGAGAGATCGATAAGACGCATTAGAGAAAACAACTGTTGGTACAGCACAGCTGTCCTTTCCCCACCCCCCCCCCGCTACCCGGGACTGAGTGGGACAGTGGGTCGGACACTGTCCTACCCCCGCCTCCCTAGGCCCCACCTCTGGGACCGAGGGGGCACAGTGAGTCAGAAAGGTTTCCCCCCAACCCCAGCTTCCTCTCGAACTGGGTGGGACAGGGGGTCAGGGGCTGGGTGGGACAGTGGGGGTCGGGGGCTGGGTGGGACGCGGGAGTCGGTGGCTGGGCGGGACGCGGGGGTCAGACTGGAAAGGGGATCTGAACAGAGTTGCTCACCTCCAGCGCTCTCTGTGCAAGATCTCGACACTGTACGTACCACTGGCTCCTCAGGAGCGGCTCCACCACGTCACCAGAACGGCTGGAAAAACAGATTGAGAATGTTCATCAGTCGGGGCGGGGGGGGGTGTGGGTCAGGGGAGAGAGAACGAGGCGAGGCGAGATGGGTCGGGAGAAAGAGACCATCAGCATCAAAGAGAGAAGGGAGACGCTGGGGAGCAGGGGTGGAGGGAAAGCAGGCACAAGAGAGTGTGGGGGAGACACATACATATAAACACGTGTGCGCACACGCATGCACGCACACACACAGAGTGCTGGGTTATGACTGCACCTCCCACCCTGGGGCAGGAACACCACCCAAACCCAGCTCACACATGGCACTAAACTGGACCCAGGCGAGGACCTGCCTTTACCTGCACAATCGCAGCACCATCGAGTGGTCCTTCACACCACGATATAGGCCCCGCTCCGAGAGAGCTGCCAGCACCTGTCCACGGGCATCAAACCGCTTCATACCCTAGAGAGAGGGGGGCGGAGGGGGGGAAGAGAGAGGGGCGGGGAGGGGGTGGGAGAGAGAGGGGCGGGGAGGGGGTGGGAGAGAGAGGGGCGGGGAGGGGGTGGGAGAGAGAGGGGCGGGGAGGGGGTGGGAGAGAGAGAGGGGCGGGGAGGGGGTGGGGGAGAGAGAGGGGCGGGGAGGGGGTGGGGGAGAGAGAGGGGCGGGGAGGGGGTGGGAGAGGGAGAGAGGGGCGGGGAGGGGGTGGGAGTGGGTGGGAGTGGGAAAGAGGGGCGGGGAGGGGGCGGAAGTGGGAGAGAGGGGCGGGGAGGGGGCGGAAGTGGGAGAGAGGGGCGGGGAGGGGGCGGAAGTGGGAGAGAGGGGCGGGGAGGGGGCGGAAGTGGGAGAGAGGGGCGGGGAGGGGGCGGGAGTGGGAGAGAGGGGCGGGGAGGGGGCGGGAGTGGGAGAGAGGGGCGGGGAGGGGGCGGGAGTGGGAGAGAGGGGCGGGGAGTGGGAGAGAGGGGCGGGGAGGGGGCGGGAGTGGGAGAGAGGGGCGGGGAGGGGGTGGGAGAGAGGGGCGGTGGGGAGAGACAAAGTTAAAGCACGTGTGGGGCAGAGGCAGTGAGGGTGCACGCGACAGAGCACATGAGAGATAGAGAGAGAGAGACAGAGAGAGAGAGACAGCGAGAGAGAGAGAGACAGAGAGAGAGACAGAGAGAGAGACAGAGAGAGAGACAGAGAGAGAGACAGAGAGAGAGACAGAGAGAGAGACAGAGAGAGAAGGGTGGGGGGGAAAGACACGCGGTAGGGTGGGGCAACTGAGGATGGGTTGGTGGGTGGGTCTGGACCTCACGCTCCAAAGGCAGGAGGGCGGCCAGGGCAGTGTGAGCCAGGGAAAACGGGAGCCAGAGGACCGTGGGGAGTTTGTGGAGGGTTGAAATAAAGAGGAGACTGCGGAGTGTGTTGTTGGGGAGGCGGGGGGGAACGGAAATGGTTTGCAGTACCTGGAGCCAGAGCCCAGCCTCGGTTGCCATGGTGCCATCCTCGTTGAAGATGGAGATGACCGGGAGCTGGTGCCTAACGCTGAGCTCGTAGTCGGTGTGGTCATGGGCAGGGGTAACCTTGACAGCTCCTGTCATGGACAGGGTGCAAAGGGGTTAGCAGGCAGGCAGAAACGGGAGCGACCACGAGGGTACCCACTAATTAACCAACGGCCACACGACTGACCCCTGCCACCTTCCCAAATTAAACTCAACGTGGCCAGGGGCAACGCAGTGTCAGGGAGTCAATCCCCACAGCTTCCCGGGTCAGTCTGGGCTCACAGATTCCACAAGCAACCCCCCGCCAACCTCTGGATTCTCCAGGTCACGCACACTCTACCCCCAACCCCGTCTGTTTTTGGACCCCTCCGCCCACCACCACACCCCCCCCCCCCGCCAGCCCACCAGCCGCCCCCTGGTGACCTGTCACCTCGCCGTGAGCCGTTACCCGTGCCGATCTCCCGGTCGACCAGCCCGTCGGCGAGGACGGGCAGCAGACGGCCCGTGAAGGGGTGGCGCAGTCTCTTCCCCACGAGGTGCTGTGAGGATCGTGGAGAAACGGACACACAGTTAGCGAGGCCGCTATTCACTTCTGAAACTCACCCACCACCACCCCCACCCACTCCATGTGGCACAGGGACAACACGGGCCCAAATAGACTCGCATCTTCTCCTCGGGGCTCTCCACGCAGCCGTCTGCAATTCCGCACCGATTGGGCATGCCTCGCAGAACGGTTACAGGGCAGAGTGGTGGGGTGGGAACATTCAGCCTGTTGCCTGGGCTGGTTCTATTCCCTGCACACTGCCAATTAGCTCATTCAGTGCTTCATGTGGGTCAGCCACTACCACGTTTCCACACACTGAGTGGAAAAATCTTTCTCGTTTGCACATCAGCTCACACCTTGCCGTTTATTCTTTTATCTGCGGGACCTCCCTCCCTCCCCCTCTCCCTCTCCAAATTGCTCGTGATGTTAAAAACCTCTGTCAGTGAATGGCTCCTGTACTCACTGTCTCTCCCTCTCTCCGAGAGACGGGAACCGAAGATTCACGCACCCCCCCCTCCGCCGCCCAACCAGCCCACCCGACCCCCGACAGCCACATCTCCCCCCACCCTGACACCTCCTCCATCATCCCCCAACCCAACCCACCCTAACCCGCCCACACCCTCAGCTCCTCCCGCGCATCACCCTCACCGTGTAGCGGCCATCGTCTGGGTGAACCGCCACTGCCGTGTCTCCCAGCATGGTCTCGGGCCGCGTCGTCGCCACGACAACCTCCTCACCTGAGCAGAGGGAAAGAACAGTCAGTCCCCGGGGGTGGGGGGAGAACGCGGGTGCAAGAGGGAGCGCGCGAGAGGGAGGGAGAGCGCACGGGCCAAATGGTGAAGGATTGTAAACGGGAATTGACAGCGGCTGGGGTGGGGGGGGGGGGGGGTGGAATCAGTATCTCACATTCCCCATCCCCGGGCTCTCCGACGTGAGGGACGCACGTGCCTGCGATCTTCTCCCCGCTCCCCCCCCACCCCGGCCCACTACCCCGCTTCTCCTTCCTGGTTCGTGAATAGCCTTCGCGAAGCTGCTCATCCCTGGAGGAGGAACAGATGACAAGTTTTAATGGCCTGGCCAAGGGCCAGCAAGGGAGGGAAAGGAGGAGAGTACCACCAGGAACTGGCCAGTACATAGACAGCGTGTCACAGAGTCATCGAGGCCCGCAGCGCCCAAAAAATAAGCAAAATGAAAAGGCGTTTCAACCCATCCAGGCTGAGCCAGTCAAAAACGAGAACCTGAACAACGCAATTCAATTCGCATTACGTCTGAACAACTTGGAAGGTGGTGAGTATCTTTGATGGAGTTTGCGGATGTCTGACGTGGAGGATTGCGAGTGAAATCAGGCATGTCACTCTCAGAGACCGTACATCTGCCAATATCCCATCAACGACTGTGAGCATGACTGAGAGCCGGGGACGGGGGGAGAAACAGAGGATCGGCTAGCAAATAGAAGACAGAGAGTTGGGATGGGGAAAGCATTTTGAGAACGGCAGCCTGTAACTAGACCAAGTGCCACAGGTCCTCAAAGGGCATAATCTCCGGATTACTGCCTGAGCCACGTGCCAATTGGCAGAGGGGAAGGAAAGTTAGGGAAGTAAACACGTGGCCAAGGGATTGGTGTGGGAAAGAGGGATTCCATTTCATGGGGCATTGGCATCAGTTTTGGAACCCGGGGGGGGATCTGTACCGTTGGGACGGTCTCCACCTGAACCGATCTGGAACCAGTGTTCTAGCGAAAAGGATAAATAGGGTGGTTAGTAGGACTTGAAACCGAGTCAGGGGGGGAAGGGAAAGTGAAAGTGACTGGGAGTATGGAGTTAAATGGAAAGATAAGCAACAGGATAGCATGTGTACAGGTGGGTTTAAGCTCGAGGCAGACTAGGAATACAGCAAAAAGGAAGGACGGCTTAAGACATTTTAGGATTTCCAATCTCTCTAATAATGATAAGAAAGTTAGCATTAAGGCACTTTATCTAAATGCTCATAGTATTTGCAACAAAGTAGATGAATTAACAGCACAAATCCTCTTGAATGATTATGATGTGGTAGGCATCACAGAGACATGGTTGCAGGGAGTTCAGGACTGGCAGTTAAACATCCAAGGATTCACAACATATCGAAAAGACAGGAAGGTGGGCAGAGGGGGTGGGGTTGCCTTGTTAGTTAAGAATGAAATTAAATCTACGGCACTGAATGACATAGGGTCAGAAGAGGTTGAGTTTGTGTGGGTGGAGTTGAGGAACCACAAAGGCAAAAAAACTATAATGGGAGTTACGTACAGGCCTCCTAACAGTGATCAGGGTCAGGGATGCAAGATGCACCGGGAAATAGATAGGGCATGTCAGAAAGGCAAGGTCACGGTGATCATGGGGGACTTCAATATGCAGGTGGACTGGGTGAATAATGTTGCAGGTGGATCCAAAGAAAGGGAATTCATGGAATGTTTGCAGGATAGCTTTTTGGAACAGCTTGTGATGGAGCCCACAAGGGAGCAGGCTATTCTGGACTTAGTGCTATGTAATGAGCCAGACTTTACGAAAGACCTTAAAGTAAGGGAACACTTAGGAGGCAGCAATCATAATATGGTAGAGTTCAGTCTGCAGTTTGAAAGAGAGGAGGCAAAATCGGATGTAATGGTGTTACAGTTAAATAAAGGTAATTACAGGGGCACGAGAGAGGAATTGATGAAAATTGACTGGAAGCAGAGCCGAGCGGGGAAGACAGTAGAGCAACAATGGCAGGAGTTTCTGGGTGTAATTGAGGACACAGCACAGAGGTTCATCCCAAACAATAGAAAGATTATCCGGGGTGGGATTAGACAGCCATGGCTGACAAAGGAAGTCAGGAAATATATCAAAGAAAAAGAGACAGCCTATAAAGTGGCCAAGAGCACTGGGAAATCAGAAGATTGGGAAGGCTACAAAAACAAACAGAGGATAACAAGGAGAGCAATAAGGAAGGAGAAGACCAAATGTGAAGGTAGGCTAGCTAGTAATATTAGAAATGATAGTAAACGCTTCTTTCAAGACATAAGAAACAAACGAGAGGCAAAAGTAGATATTGGGGCGCTCCAAATTGATGCTGGAAGGCTAGTGATGGGAGATAAGGAAATAGCTGAAGAACTTAATAAGTACTTTGCGTCAGTCTTCACAGTGGAAGACATGAGTAGATTGCCAACAATTAGGGAGAGTCAGGGGGCAGAGTTGAGTACGGTAGGCATTACAAAAGAGAAAGTGCTAGAAAAGCTAAAGGGTCTAAAAATTGATAAATCTCCTGGCCCCAGTGGGGTCCATCCTAGAGTTCTGAGGGAGGTGGCTGAGGAAATAGTGGAGGCTTTGGTCGTGATCTTTCAAAAGTCACTGGAGTCTGGGAAAGTCCCAGATGATTGGAAAATTGCTGTTGTAACCCCCTTGTTTAAGAAAGGATCAAGGCAAAAGATGGAAAATTATAGGCCGATTAGCCTAACCTCGGTAGTTGGTAAAATTCTTGAATCCATTGTCAAGGATGAGATTTCTAAATTCCTGGAAGGACAGGGTCAGATTAGAACAAGTCAGCATGGATTTAGTAAGGGGAGGTCGTGCCTGACAAACCTGTTAGAATTCTTTGAAGAGGTAATAAGTATGTTAGACCAGGGAAACCCAGTAGATGTTATCTAGACTTCCAAAAGGCCTTTGATACGGTGCCTCACGGGAGGCCGCTGACCAAGGTGAGGGCCCATGGTGTTCGAGGTGAGCTACTGGCTTGGATTGAGGATTGGCTGTCTGACAGAAGGCAAAGAGTTGGGATAAAAGGCTCTTTTTCAGAATGGCAACCGGTGACGAGTGGTGTCCCGCAGGGTTCAGCGTTGGGGCCACAGCTGTTCACCTTATACATTAATGGTCTGGATGAAGGGACTGGGGGCATTCTGGCGAAGTTTGACAATGATAGGAAGATAGGTGGACAGGCAGGTAGTACTGAGGAGGTAGGGAAGCTGCAGAAAGATTGAGACAGTTTAGGAGAGTGGTCCAGGAAATGGCTGATGAAATTCAATGTGAGTAAATGTGAAGTTTTGCACTTTGGGAAAAAGAATACAGGCATGGACTATTTTCTAAATGGTGAGAAAATTCGTAAAACAGAAGTACAAAGGGATCTGGGAGTGTTGGTCCTGGATTCTCTGAAGGTTAACTTGCAGGTAGAGTCCGTGGTTAAGAAAGCGAATGTAATGTCGTTTATCTCAAGAGAGTTGGAATATAAAAGCAGCGACGTGCTTCTGAGGCTTTATAAAGCCCTAGTTAGGCCCCATTTAGAATACTGTGTCCAATTTTGGGCCCCACACCTCAGGAAGGACATACTAGCCCTGGAGCGTGTCCAGCGGAGATTCACACGGATGATCCCTGGAATGGTAGGTTTAGTGTATGATGAATGGCTAAGGATCCTGGGATTGTATTCATTAGAGTTTAGAAGGTTGAGGGGAGATCTAATAGAAACTTACAAGATAATGTATGGTTTAGAAGGGGTGGACGCTAGGAAGTTGTTTCCGTTAGGCGGGGAGACTAGGACCCATGGGCACAGCCTTAAAATTAGAAGGGGTAAATTTAAAACAGAAATGAGACGACATTTCTTCAGCCAGAGAGTGGTGGGCTTGTGGAATTCATTGCCACGGAGTGCAGTGGAGGCCGGGACGTTAGGTGCCTTCAAGGCAGAGATCGACAAATTCTTGATCTCAGAAGGAATCAAGGACTACGGGGAGAGTGCAGGGAAGTGGTGTTGAAATGCCCAGCAGCCATGATTTAAATGGCGGAGTGGACTTGATGGGCCGAATGGCCTTACTTCCACTCCTATGTCTTATGGTCTATGGATTACTGCTGCTGTCACAACTTTTGTAACAATGTACATTATGTCTTATAAAATCACGACGGGCCGAGATATGGGGAGTGATAAAGGATTTTTTTATACCCCTAGGGTAGGTGGGGGGGGGGGGGGGTGAATTTTAAAACTACGAACATATTTTTTATGGTGAGAGGAGAAGGATTTATAGGATATATGGGGCAATTTTTCTGTTTACACAGAGTGGTTTGTCAACACATTGACCTTCCTGGGGAAGCGGTGGACGCAGGTGCAGTTACAACCTGTAAGAGCTATTTGCATAAGTACACGGACAGGAAAGGTTTGGAGGGAGATGGGCCAGGAGCAGGCAGGTGGGACTAGCTGAGTTTGGGATTACGTTCAGCCGAAGGGTCCGTTTCTGTGCTGTGAGACTCCGACTTGTGCGAAGCAGGGGAATGTGCTTGTGCTAAGTTTGCGCCTGACACAAATATAGACAGGAAGACAAGTTGTGGCGCTAAGATATTTTGTAGTGAGGTATAGTCAGGTTAAGGGAGCAGGCAAAAACACGGCATGTAGAATAGAGCTTGGCAAAATGCGATTTCAGCTCTCCAGCAGGAACATCAGAGGAACTGGGTGTGATTTAAATGGAGAATAATACTGGGGGTAGGGGGGGAGAAAGGACAGTGTCTGACCCACTGTCCCACCCAGTCCCAGAGGGAGGGGGGATAATAGGTTAGTGTCTGACCCACTGTCCCACCCAGTCCCAGAGGGAGGGGGGTAATAGGATAGTGTCTGACTCACTGTCCCACCCAGTCCCAGAGGGAGAGAAGGGGATTGGGTGGGGTGGGGGGGGGGGGGGGGTAAATAGAACAAAGGGCAGCCTCCCACAGTTGATTCCCACGAGAGCAAAGGAACAGTTTGCTTACCAGAATCTTCTGTCGGGTACGCGAAGTAGACCATCTCCCCGAAAGCCACCTTGTTCCGATAACCAGGTATCGCGATGTAAGTGCAGCCAGTCAGTGCCCGGCTCTCCACCTGCAAGAAAGGGAACGCCACGGGGAAGAGGGTTCAGAGGTCAGAGTACCACATCCTCGCAGAACGGGCGGGCAAAGGTGAAAGTGCGGGGGGTGGGGTTAAAGTCCGCAGCGAATTGAACGGAAGCTGGGGGCGTTCAGGAAAGGGAAGAGGGAGGGTGGTGCAGTGAAGCCTCAATGGTGAACAGGAATGGGGGTGGGTGCAGAGATGGGCCAACTGGGGCAGGGGAGGTACGTATGGCAGGGCTGGGAAGGCAGTGGAGGGGGGTGGGCAACACGCCACTCCCCCTTGTGTTACAAACTGCAGTCTCTGCTTTGAAAAAAGAATCCAGGCTCGGTCTGGTTGGTCCCTGGGAACACAGGCTGGAGGCAGACCCTGAGCAGTGAGGGTCAAAGTCTGTCACCCCCCACCCTGCACACAACATGAACGACCTTCTGCTAACCAATGCCCAGAGTATTCCTCCGCCAATATCAGCACAGCGGCCTCGTGGGCTATCAGCTGCAGGCCCAGAATGGCCTATTCTTGACCCAGTTTTATGTCCCACGCTTGCAACATCACAGCTGGAGCCACCAACAAACCCCCACCGCCAACCCCCCGCCCAGCTCATCTCTGTGCGTCTGCCACCCTCAGACCTGACCATTCCAACAAACCTGCGCCCCACCACCCCCCGACTCCCCACCCAACCTCCAGGTCTGTTTCCCTCCACCCGACCTAACTCACACTGTGTCCCGATCACCGATCGCTCTGGGGTCGCTGACCCAGCTCAGGGTCACGATTCCCAAACTCCCACCCCCTCGTTTCCCAATCCCTCCTTTGCTCCCCCACACATCTCCCTCTCTTTCTCTGACAGCTCCTCCAATCCACGGAAAGTACCCTCTGAAATCTGGAACTCGAGCCTGGCCCAGTTTTGAATTGTTCCATCGAGCGCATCTTCGGACCCCTGGCTCCGGAACTCCCCCGCCGTAGGAACGGTCTTTCTCACCTCTCCGTCCTACCTGCTGGGAGTCAGCGCTCAGCTTTCAGAGCGAAGCTGTCTGAGACGCTTCATATGAAGGTGTGGCTCACATGACGGACGGGACATAGCAGCTTGATCAGCATCCCATCCAGTCCCTTCAATATCCACTCCCACTGCCACAGAGGCTCAGAACACATTGCGGCCACCATCTACAAGATGCTCTGCCGAAATTCACCAAAGATCCTCAAGCAGCACCTTCCAAACCCACGACCACTTCCACCCCAGGAGGACAAGGGCAGCAGGTACATGGGAACACTACCCCCCTGCAAGTTGCCCCTCCGAGCCACTCACCATCCTGACTTGGAAATACATCGCCTATTCCTTTACTGTGGCTGGGTCAAAATCCTGGAATTCCCTCCCGATGGACACCACGGGAAGCACAGGGTTCAAGAAGGGAACCATAGGGAGGATGTTGTGAAACTTGGAAGGGTCAAAGCAAGATTTACAAGGACGTTGCCAGGGTTGGAGAGTTTGAGCTACAGGGAGAGGCTGAATAGACTGGGACAGTTTTCCCTGGAGCGTTGGACACTGAGGGATGATCTTAGAGGGGTTTATAAAATCATGAGGGGCACGGATATGGTGAATAGCCAGGATCTTTTCCTCAGGGTAGCGGAGTCCAAGAGGGCGATGAGAGGGGGAGAGATTTAAAAGGGCTCTAAGGGGTAACTTTTTCACACAGAAGGTGGTGCATGTATGGAATGAACTGCTGGAGGAAGTGGTGGAGGCTGGTACAGTTACAACATTTATTTGAATGGGTACATGAATAGGAAGGGTTTAGAGGGATATGGGTCAGATTCTGGCAAATGGGACCAGATTAATTTAGGATATCAGGGCAGCATGGACAAGCTGGGCCGAAGGGTCTGTTTCGGTGCCAGGCATCTCAGTGACCCCCCGTCCCAGCTCTGTCAGGGACACGGCCGAGTTTGGACGGCACGCCCCGGGAGGACCGCGTTCCCACGCACGGGAGGCGACGAAAAGCCAGTCGCGAGCTCGGCCGTACCTCGATGTCGGAGATGGCAGAGTTCAGGGCACATGACCAGTTGACCAGCCTCTGCCTGCGGTAGATCAGGCCGGCTTCGTACAACCTCACGAACGCCTCCGTCACAGCTTCTGAGTAACCCTGGGAAGGTCAGTAGGGAGGGAAAAGAGGAGGACACTCAGGCTTCCACCGCACACCATCAAGGGAGGAATCCTCTCACCCAAGGTGACTTCACACGTATATACACACGCAGGCACACAGTCTCACTCATGCACATGCTCACTGTCACTGAGTCACACACGGGCTCCACAAGTACAGGCACGTTCCTGCCAACAGAGGGACACACGCCAGCAGACTCTAAGAACACATCCCATTAATCCCACCCAGACCCTCCGCCCCTCCCGCCTCCCCGGATCAACGCACCCGAGGAAAACCTCGAATCCTTCGGCTGGAAACAACCCCCAGGCCACCCCCAAAGCGCACTCACAGGGCAGTGGGCCAGCTGTGGGATCTGGGGCAGTTCAGGGATCTGTCTGTGCGGGCTGAGGAATTCGGTGGATTTTGGGTGGGGTGGGGGGGTGTCGGATGTTGGAGTCGGCCATTCAGCCCATTGCTATGTGATCTGACAGCCTGTCACCTGACCAATCAAGTCCAAGGAGCTGTATCCACGGTGACTTACCGTGTCCATGGTGAAGCTGGCTCGGTCCCAGTCCAGTGAGGCCCCCAGACGCCGGAGCTGATGGTAGATCTCATCACCTTTCCTGCTCAAACCACAAGCAGAGGGGAATGGAGGGTCAGTACCACTGGGAATACAACTATTTCTACAGGGGTCCTCCCATCCTCCAGGTATCACCCTGGGAGGGTCACAGACAGCCTCCTACCGAACACCATCGCTGCCCACACATGTAACATTGTGGGGGCAGGCAACATTCAGACAGACTGACCCCAAACTCTGGGATATCACGGTGAGCTGCTCCCTCATTGGAGGGATGTCAGTCACTGTATTTGTCAGCAACACTGCACTCGCTCACAGACGTCCAACAGACGGCGCGGCACTCCCTCAGCGCTGACCCTCCGACAGCGCGGCGCTCCCTCAGCGCTGACCCTCCGACAGCGCGGCGCTCCCTCAGCGCTGACCCTCCGACAGTGCGGCACTCCCTCAATACTGACCCACTGACAGCGCGGCACTCCCTCAGTACTGACGCTCTGACAGTGCGGCGCTCCCTCAGTACTAACCCCTGACCAAACCTTTGATGACAGGCCAGTTCTAGACCCCTGTAGCCTGTTGCTGAGCTGCCGAGATTAATACTCACGCTTCCTTCCAGCGCCACACCTCCCTCAGGAATTCGGCCCGTGTCATGTCCTGTCTCCTGACTCCTTGGTCCCTCCACAGCTGCTTCTCTACCACCACCTGCCAGGAGGAGAGTGGGGAGAGGGGCGGGGGACACATTAGTGTGAACACATTCCAGCTCCCAGCCACACCCCGGCATTACCAACCAACCCCACGTTGAGGGTCCGTCATCGTCTTGGGGTCTCCACAACGGCACCTTCCATCATTCTGTCGTTTTCTTTTTGATTCATGAGGGCATCACTGACTGGGGGGCATTATTGTCCCTCCCCAAATGCCCAGGGGGCAGTTAAGGGTCAACCACATTGCTGTAGGTCTGGAGTCACATGTAGACCAGACCAGGTGAGGATGGCAGTTTCCTTCCCTGAAGGGCATTAGTGAACCAGGTGGGTTTTTCCTGACAATGATCATTAGACTTTTAACTTCAATTTTCTTAATTGCCTTCAAATTCCACCATCTGCCGTGGTGCGGGGGCGGGGTGGTGGTGGGATTCAAACCGAAGAACATTACCCGGGGTCTCTGGTTCAACCGTCCAGTGACGAGACCACACACCCCAGAGACATACCTTGTGTCATGTTTCCACCCCCAGAGTCGGGGTGAACATCCCACACGAACAGGAATTTGCTGGAGAAAGCCAGTAGCATCACCAGGGAGAGAGAGGGATCTTCCCAAAGCCGGCCGATTCTGGGTCACCAGGCCAGTTGCCTTCACCTCAATCCAGGAGCCTGGGAAGACAAATCCTCGGCTTTCGGATCCAATCGGTAGAGGGGGGACATCCTCTTCAAGACCCCCTACAGCAACTGCTCCGGGGCTTTTGCGGATGGGAGTTTGGCCACACCCACTCAGGCTGCTTCTATTGTTCTCACCTTTTTGGAGCAAAATAAACCCAGACCACCATGCCGCAAGGCTTGACAAGTTCTGGATGTAAGTTTGGTCGCTGAGCTGGAAGGTTCATTTTCAGACGTTCCGTCACCAATTTAGGTAACATCATTAGTGAGCCTCCGGTGAAGCGCTGGTGTTATGTCCTGCTTTCTATTTATCCGTTTAAGGTACCTTGGGTTGGTGATGTCATTTCCTGTTATTTTTCTCAGAGGTTGGTCGATGGGCTCCAAATCAATGTGTTTGTTGATGGAGTTCCGGTTGGAATGCCATGCTTCTAGGAATTCTCGTGCGTGTCTCTGTTTGGCTTGTCCTCGGATGGATGTGTTGTCCCAATCAAAGTGGTGTCCTTCCTCATCTGTATGTAAGGATACTAGTGATAGTGGGTCATGTCGTTTTGTGGCTAGTTGATGTTCATGTATCGTGGTGGCTAGCTTTCTGCCTGTTTGTCCAATGTAGTGTTTGTCACATGTACATTTACAAAATACCTTGCAAGAACTGTGACAACATATCAAAACATATCGAAAAGACAGGGAGGTGGGCAGAGGGGGTGGGGTTGCCTTGTTAGTTAAGAATGAAATTAAATCTACGGCACTGAATGACATAGGGTCAGAGGATGTGGAGTCTGTGTGGGTGGAATTGAGGAACCACAAAGGCAAAAAAACTATAATGGGAGTTACGTACAGGCCTCCTAACAGTGATCAGGGCCAGGTACGCAAGATGCACCGGGAAATAGATAGGGCATGTCAGAAAGGCAAGGTCACGGTGATCATGGGGGACTTCAACATGCAGGTGGACTGGGTGAATAATGTTGCTGGTGGATCCAAAGAAAGAGAATTCATGGAATGTTTGCAGGATGGCTTTTTGGAACAGCTTGTGATGGAACCCACAAGGGAGCAGGCTATTCTGGACTTAGTGCTATGTAATGAGCCAGACTTTACGAAAGACCTTAAAGTAAGGGAACAATTAGGAGGCAGCGATCATAATATGGTAGAGTTCAGTCTGCAGTTTGAAAGAGAGAAGACAAAATCGGATGTAATGGTGTTACAGTTAAATAAAGGTAATTACAAGGACACGAGAGAGGAATTGATGAAAATCGACTGGAAGCAGAGCCTAGCGGGGAAGACAGTAGAGCAACAATGGCAGGAGTTTCTGGGTGTAATTGAGGACACAGTACAGAGGTTCATCCCAAAGAAAACAAAGATTATCTGGGGTGGGATTAGACAGCCATGGCTGACAAAGGAAGTCAGGAAATATATCAAAGGAAAAGAGACAGCCCATAAAGTGGCCAAGAGCACTGGGAAATCAGAAGATTGGGAAGGCTACAAAAACAAACAGAGGATAACAAAGAGAGCAATAAGGAAGGAGAGGATCAAATGTGAAGGTAGGCTCGCTAGTAATATTAGAAATGATAGTAAGTAAAAGCTTCTTTCAATACATATGAAACAATCGAGAGGCAAAAGTAGACATTGGGCCGCTCCAAATTGATGCTGGAAGGCTAGTGATGGGAGATAAGGAAATAGCTGAAGAACTTAATAAGTACTTTGCGTCAGTCTTCACAGTGGAAGACATGAGTAGTATGCCAACAATTAGGGAGAGTCAGGGGGCAGAGTTGAGTATGGTAGGCATTACAAAAGAGAAAGTGCTAGAAAAGCTAAAGGGTCTAAAAACTGATAAATCTCCTGGCACCGGTGGGCTCCATCCTAGAGTTCTGAGGGAGGTGGCTGAGGAAATAGTGGAGGCTTTGGTTGTGATCTTTCAAAACTTACTGGAGTCAGGGAAAGTCCCAGATGATTGGAAAATTGCTGTTGTAACCCCCTTGTTTAAGAAAGGATCAAGGCAAAAAATGGAAAATTATAGGCCGATTAGCCTAACCTCGGTAGTTGGTAAAATTCTTGAATCCATTGTCAAGGATGAGATTTCTAAATTCCTGGAAGTGCAGGGTCAGATTAGAACAAGTCAGCACGGATTTAGTAAGGGGAGGTCGTGCCTGACAAACCTGTTAGAATTCTTTGAAGAGGTAACAAGTATGTTAGACCAGGGAAACCCAGTAGATGTTATCTAGACTTCCAAAAGGCCTTTGATACGGTGCCTAACGGGAGGCCGCTGACCAAGGTGAGGGCCCACGGTGTTCGAGGTGAGCTACGGGCTTGGATTGAGGATTGGCTGTCTGACAGAAGGCAGAGAGTTGTGATAAAAGGCTCTTTTTTGGAATGGCAACCGGTGACGAGTGGTGTCCCGCAGGGTTCAGTATTGGGGCCACAGCTGTTCACCTTAAATATTAATGATCTGGATGAAGGGACTGGGGGCATTCTGGCGAAGTTTGACAATGAGAGGGAGATAGGTGGACAGGCAGGTAGTACTGAGGAGGTGGGGAAGCTGCAGAAAGATTGAGACAGTTTAAGAGAGTGGTCCAGGAAATGGCTGATGAAATTCAATGTGAGTAAATGTGAGGTTTTGCACTTTGGAAAAAAGAATACAGGTATGGACTATTTTCTAAATGGTGAGAAAATTCGTAAAACAGAAGTGCAAAGGGATCTGGGAGTGTTGGTCCTGGATTCTCTGAAGGTTAACTTGCAGGTAGAGTCCGTGGTTAAGAAAGCGAATGTAATGTTGTCGTTTATCTCAAGAGGGTTGGAATACAAAAGCAGCGACGTGCTTCTGAGGCTTTATAAAGCTCTAGTTAGGCCCCATTTAGAATACTGTGTCCAATTTTGGGCCCCACACTTCAGGAAGGACATACTAGCCCTGGAGCATGTTGTGTCGTTTTGTGGCTAGTTGATGTTCATGTACCCTGGTGGCTAGCTTTCTGCCTGTTTGTTCAATGTAGTGTTGGTCACATTTTCGTTTACAAAATACCTTGCAAAAACTGTGACAAACACTACATTGGACAAACTGGCAGAAAGCTACCCACCAGGATACATGAACATCAACTAGCCACAAAACGACATGACCCACTATCACTAGTATCCTTACATACAGATGAGGAAGGACACCACTTTGATTGGGACAACACATCCATCCTGGGACAAGCCAAACTGAGACATGCACGAGAATTCCTAGAAGCATGGCATTCCAACCAGAACTCCATCAACAAACACATTGATTTGGAGCCCATCTACCACCCCCTGAGAAAAATAACAGGAAATGACATCACCAGCGCAGGAAATGACATCACCAAGCCAAGGAAATCTAAACAGATTAATAGAAAGCAGGACATAATACCAGCGCTTCGTCGGAGGCTCACTGATAATGTTACCTAGAATGGTGACGAAACGTCTGAAAACTAACCTTCCAGCTCAGCGAGCAAACTCACATCCAGAACCTCAACCTGAGCTACAAATCTTCTCAAAACTCGCTGGCTTCACCATCTGTGATAACGGGAACTGCAGATGCTGGAGAATCCGAGATAACAAAGTGTGGAGCTGGATGAACACAGCAGGCCCAGCAGCATCTCAGGAGCACAAAAGCTGACGTTTCAGGCCTAGACCCTTCATCAGAGAGGCTAGATGCAGGGTCCAGGCCCAAAACGTCAGCTTTTGTGCTCTTGAGATGCTGCTTGGCCTGCTGCGTTCATCCAGCTTCACAAGCTGTTTATTTTCTCACAGGCTGCTCACCACCTGTCTCCCAGTCTCTCTCTAAAACAAACCAGCACAAAACACAGCTCTTAAGGCAGCAGCCCACACATACACACAGCTTCCCCCTTTGTCTTCCCGATCACTCTCCTACTGCCTTCCCACTCTTTTGTGATACGCTGGCAAAGACACCTGGATCCCTCTATCCCTCAGGATCCTGTTACCCTTTCTCCAAACAGTAACCCTCTTCTCCGATGCATCCCTGCTAAAGTTCACATCTTTTCCTCATCCTCCTACTTATTCAGTCTCTCAACCTGCTCTTCAAGTCTTACCTTCCCAACTATCCTGGGGGTTAAGTCGCACACAGTCCCAGGAAGACGCGCAGTGCAGGTTTCAAACAATCGAGGGGCAAGGGTCAGATAACATGGCCCCAACGCCCTCACCTTAAGCCAGAGGATTTTAACACAGGGGGCACAAGGCAGGATCCCACAGACAAGGAAATACGGGAGTGATGGAACAGCCGGATTCCAGACTCACCTGAGTGGCAATTCCAGCATGGTCACACCCAGGGACCCAGAGAACCCGCGAGCCCTGCATCCTCCGCCTGCAAGAGAAGATCTCAGGTAGTGAACTCTCAACTGTCCCCCCATTCAGCGTCACACAGGGACAGACCAGCCCCCACCAGCACTGTCCCCTCCCAGAAATACAGCGACAGACCTGTCCCCACCAGCAACTCACAACGACAGACCTGTCCCCCCGCCCAGCATCACACAGCGACAGACCTGCCCCACCCCCAGCGTCACACAGCGAGACCTGCCCCACCCCCAGCGTCACACAGCGACAGACCTGCCCCACCCCCAGCGTCACACAGCGACAGACCTGTCCCCACCCCCAGCGTCACACAGCGACAGACCTGTCCCCACCCCCAGCATCACACAGCGACAGACCTGTCCCCACCATCGCCGCCACCCCCCCTCGCCACAGTAATACAGCGACACGTCGAATATTTACCATCGAACCAGTGCGTCCTGAATTGCGACGGTGAGAGCGTGCCCCAGGTGGAGGGAGCCGGTTACATTGGGCGGAGGGATACACAGGGAGAAGGTAGACTCCTCACGGTGAGTTAAGTGTTGCTGTGGAGGAAGCAGCATTAGGACAGGTACAGCGTGACTCCAAACGCACCTCCCATAGAAGGTCATCATCAACCCAACAGCTCCTCACTGCCAGTCCGGCTCCCCCTCTCCCTCCGACTCCTCCATTCCAGCCTTGCCCCTTCCCTCCCCCTCTATTAGGCACCCCCCCATCCTGCACTCTGCCTCTGCCCAACTCAGCGCCAGCCTCACCCCAGGGCTTGGGGGGAAGCTCATGGGCACACCCCTGAGGGTCACAAACACACACACACACCAGAGCCCCTCACCACCCATCTGTGATTCCTACCTGCTGCACCCCTCCCTCTCCCCTCTCCCCACTCACGTGATACTCAGGTTTGAAGAAGCCTTGCTGCTCCCACCAGGAGTACCAGGCCGCCTCGACATACTGCGGGCTGTACGAGTCGGGCAGGGGCCCAGAGGTATCTGCGACAGAGTCACCAAGTTAGGGAACATCCAACAGCTGCAGGCGCCCCTGAAAACATGCAACACAGCCCTCCCCTCCATCCGTCACCCACCACCCCATTTCCTGCAACCTCCTCACACCCCAACCCTGCCCCCACCCCCCCACCCTGGACAGCCAACTGTGAGAAGCAGGAGCCTGACGTCAGCCATTCAGTCCATCAGTCACGCAGAAATGGAGAATCTGAGGGGGCCAGCGTTCCAGGGGAGTTCGGAATTCTTGCAGACGTCTCCGGGTCAGGTCCTCGGTGAGCCATCCGGAGAATGTGCACTTTGCCCGGCCAGACACTTTGCCCCAACGCTTACTGCCCTTCAGCCCATCTTTGTTGACGCCGGTCGAGCAGGGGATTGGGTTCTGAAGAGGAATGGTTCGCAATCCACCTTCGACAGCCCCCTCTCAGGGTGGGATGCAGGAGTGACCACCTCGGCTATGGTCAGGAATTGTCCACTCAGCCCCTCTAAGCTGTTATAGAAGATCAGCACTGATCGGATAGCGTAACCACTCATTTGCCCGCCTACTTGCCCATGTTAGCCCTTTGTCAGTCGGGAATCTCACTCAGCCTTGGAAATGTTAATGATCCTGCCCTCCACTCCTCCCAGACCATTGACCTTCGGGGATTGGCGGGGAGGTGGGGCGCATGTGGAGTTCTCCTGTCTGTCTGGAAGGAGAGAGAGATCTTATTTTTAATTCGTATCCCTACGAGATCCTTCAGGATCCAGCCTGTCGATCCATCTCACAGGCAAAAATACTGCAGATGCTGCAAACCCAAAACAAAGACAGTAAGTGCTGGAGAAACTCGGCAGGTCTGGCAGCTCCTGCGGAGACAGAAGTGACAGTAAACTTTCCGTGGGCAGTACAGCTCCTCCTCGGAATTCCTTGCAGGATGTTTTTTGGTTCGATAAGAGCAGCTCTCGTTGTTTTAAACTCCGAGTGGTATCGGCTCAACCTTTCCTCGCAAGATCATACGATCCCTACAGTGTGGGCTATTCGGCCCGTCAAGTTCACACCAACCCACTGGAGAGCATGCCTCCTGGACCCAAACCCCTACCCTATTCCCTGTAACCCCTGCACTTCGCACGGCCAATCCACCCGAACCTGCACATCTTTGGACTGTGGGAGGAAACCGGAGCACCCGGAGGAAACCCACGCAGACACTAGGAGAATGTGCAAACTCCGCACAGGCAGTCGCCCCAAAGGGGGGATCAAACCCGGGTCCCTGGCGCTGTGAGGCAGCAGCGCCACCCCCCTGAGCCACCACACCGGGATGACCCAATCGTTACAGGAGCCAGGAAACGGCACCGGTTACTCTCAATGTGTTCTCGCCGAGGCGCTCTGCAGTTTGAGTTAAAATGTTGTGGTTATTAGTGGTGGGTTTAGTTCCCTCTGGGTAGCTGGTAATGTAACATAGAGAACGCTGCCACACACCTACCCAGCATGCCTTACACTTCACTGCCAGTCCCAGTGTTTGGTTGGGGCACATATTCGGGGATGTGACGACAGATCTTTGAGACAGGAGAGATTTAACCCCCAGAGGCAGGGCATCCCAAAACAACCAAGCCGGAAGCATTTCCACCAGTCCTGTGTAGTCGTAGGTGTCCTTCCTGTTAACAGGATGAGACAATTCTTTCACGCTAACAGTCAGGTTACCTTCCTCCTTTTTTTGGGCTCCCCCGAGTTCAGGAAGTTGGTCAACTATAGCTTGCTCCTACAAGATGCAGAAATTCACCAAAGATCCTCAGACACCACCTTCCAAACCCACAATCACTTCCATCTCGAAGGACCAGGCCAGAAGATGCGTGGGAACGCCACTCACCTCCAAGATCCCCTCCCAGCCGCTCACCGTCCTGGCTTGGAAATATATCACCATTCCTTCACTGTCGCCGGGTCAAAATCCTGGAATTCCCTCCCAAAGGGCATTGCAGGTCAACCCACACCAGCGGTTTAAGGCGGCAGCTCACCACTTTCTCAAGGGGGCAACGAGGGACGGGCAATAAATGCTGAGCCCAGCCACGTCCGTATCCCACAAGTGAATAAATAAGTCTTTTAAAATTCTGTAGCATTGAAACAGCTCCCTCAAATGGTGATTTCCCGCCTGCTCAAGGGTGCAATTTGTTTTATAAATAGACTCCTGCGCACGCAACCTTAATACGTTTTATCGACAAAAACTGCGTTGGTCTTGTCATTATTTCAAAATTTTTCTCTCAGATTCAGTCTTCAAAATGTTTGAAACTTTTAGACAGCCAGAGACTTTTTCCCTAGCGTGGAGGTAGCATTTCCAAGGGGACATAGTTTTAAAGTGAGTGGAGGTAGATATAGAGGAGATGTCAGAGGTAGGTTCTTCACCAGAGTGGTAATGGAGTGGAATGCATTGCCGGAGAGGGTAGAGGAGTCAGCCTCATTAGGGGCATTTAAGCAGCTATTAGGTAGGCACATGGATGACAGTATAAGGTAGGGGTGGAGGTTAGATAGACCTTAGGTTTAGGGTAAAACTTTGGCACAACATCGTGGGGGCCTGTAAGGTGCTGTGTTCTCCTTTTGCTGTCTCAGTTGCTTTTGTGATGTTTTTCCCACGCTGCTGCCTTCTGGCACTTGTTCTGTTTCATATAAGGCATGTCTTCAGGGGCCTGTTGATCGAGATACTTGTTTTAAAGGGCAAGAATTCCACTTCACCTCTGGCATTCCCAACCCGTTTTCAAGGCTTTCCCCTTCGCTCTGTAGGATTCTTTTTGTGTTAGTCACAGAGCTCCAAAACTGCTCCAACACATCCTTCAACTGTAAGGAGTCCAGGTTTTCAACGTGGCCAGTTTTCACTCTGGTCGGGGGAACAGCGTTGCCACCAATCTTTCATTACCGATAGTTTTTAAACTCCAGATGCATGATGCCCGACCTCAGGAGCAGGTGCGGCGTAAACGCAGACCTACTGGCTCAAAGGTAGGGGCACAACACTGTGTCACAAAATCCTTCGCTGTGTGCAGTTTCTAACGGCCAGTCCACTAGTGAGGAGACAGCACAAATGGAAATTGCTGGAGCAACTCGGCAGGTCTCACGGCGCCTGCAGAGAGAGAAAGTGGAATTAATGTTTCAGAGTCAACCGGCTCTTCATCACAACCGAATGGTTGGTTCCGAAGAAGGATCACTGGGCTCTGAAACACGAACTCCACTTTCTCTCTCAACAGGCACTGAGAGACCTGCTCAGCTGCTCCAGCAAGTTCTGGTTTTGTTTCAGATTTCCAGCATCTGCAATTCCTCTGTTTTCGTTTATTCATTAGACGCACTTGCCTAGCACAAGGTGTAGTCCTTTCTGCCATAAAGCAAGCAACAAGTTGCAGTCGCTAGTCCGGGATTAAGGCTAATAGAGGGTAGAGATTCCTTTGGTCTCCATCACAAAAGCCCTGTCCTCTCCACCCCAAGACCCTGCACATCATCAAACAGGGTCTAGCTTAATGCAGCTACTACATCAGAAGCACTATCCCAGACAACACAGCAGGTCACAATTCCAGTTCTCTCTCTTACCTTTCTTCTCTCCAGACGGTGTTGGCACAAGGTAAGTAATAGGCTTGGGCTCCAACCACGGCTGCTCCCCCTGAGC